>NW_027185376.1:1099725-1129725 GCF_022577435.1 Embiotoca jacksoni | reverse complement strand
CACCGTGGACCACAACTACTACGCCGTGTGCCAGAACCTGCTGTCGCGGTACGCTACGTGGCGGGGCACCACGGGGGGGCTCCTCCACGACCCCGCCCGCCCACCTCGCCAAAGACGGACAGCTCGACGCCCTGCTGGACGAGTGCACCAAACCCAAAAAGCGCTACGGCCGCTTCCAGGCGGCGAAGGAGCTGCGCGAGTACCTCACGCAGCTCGCCGCCGCCTCCTCCTCCGCCGCAGCCAGGTAATGAACGGAGCCGGCGTGAGCCTTTTTACGCACTGACAGACCTGGATCCTGAACTCTTTTAATCTCCGAACTCTTAAGATCCCGGTTCTTGTACATGATGTCATCCGTTTTCCCCCCCCCCCTCCCCCCTTCCGCGAGCCGGAGCGGGGTAGGTGTTAGGTCTTGCATCGGGAGGTGTAAGAATGAAACTTCAAAGCAGATTCGCTAAAGCTCTCGCTTTTTACCCGACTTTGCTCCGGCGGCGAGGAGGAGCGTGTCGCTACAAAAATTCTGGTTAGAGCCAGGATAGAGAAGGGGATAGAGGTAACGGCTGCCCTCCCAGGGTGGGCTGCCACCGCTGTGGGAGGGAGATAAGAAAGGGCTCTTGGTAAACGCATCCTTCACTGGACCCCGGGTTAACGTGAACCAGAGCGTCCAAGCAGCAGCAGCAGCAGCAGCATCACACAGCCCTGATCACATCCATCCACCCCCCCCCCACCCCCCCCCCACCCACACACACACACACACACACACACCGTCGACTCCTCAATCCATCAGAACAGTTGTGTTTCATAACATCGAACCTTAACAACTGTTTCATTGGGATTTTTTTTTTTTTTTTTTTTTTTTTTTTTTTTTTTTTTTAAATTTGAATTTTTCTTCGGGCTGGATTCAAATCGATGGATGCGTTTAAATTCTTTTTTTTTTTTTTTTTGCTCTGCCATTGGTTTTTTTGTTTCCCTCCCCCCCCCCCCCCCCCCCCCCCCCCCCCTCCCCCTCTGTACTGTTGGTGCTGCAGGAAAGCAAAGGTAGCATGAATCTCCTGCTGTCAGGCAGCAGGGAGGGCCGAGCCACAGCAGGTGGAGAGGAGAGGAGAGGCAGGAGGGTCGGGGGGGGGCAAGGGGGGAGGGGGTTTGCTTTTATCTCAAGAGAAAAAGAAAACCCTCGACGCCTACACAAGTGTAATTTCCTGCTACTCCAATCAAATCACTAGATTTTGTTTTTTTTCCAGGTTCCAGGATTGTGGCAATCATCTTTTTTTTTTTTTTCCTTCTTTTTGTTGTTGTTGTTGTTGTTGTTATTGTTGTTGTTGTTGTTTGTTTTTAATAGGAACCAGAGGGAGTGAGACAGCTGCACATAGGAAAAGCAAGGGGTTAATTGGACATCGGTGGTCCCGTGATGCAGATGTGCCTATACCAAAGAGGCTATTTGTTATAATAAGAACTTGGAGCAGTACAGACACGGTACCTTTCCCTCCAGTTGTTCCCCCCCCCACCCCCACCCCCCCACCCCCCTCACCACTAGAGCTGTCCAAAAGAACTTCAACGTGTACACCAATCTTACGTGAGCTTGGCAGACCTGCATACTGATTTCTTTTTTTTTTCCTCCTCCTCCTTTTCTTCCCTCCTCCTAAAGAACCAAATCGAAACGCGTCCGAGACGAAGATTGGCCACGTGTAATGTCACATGACCCCCTCCGCTCATTCAGCCTCCTGTACGATCGATAAGTGATCGATAAGACGTGTTTTCCTTCAACAGGGTTAAAAAAAAAAAAAAAAAGAGAAAGACTCGACTGAAAAGAGGGAAATGAAGTGATTCTCGAGGTGACTAGAAATCGGGATAAAGGCTCTTTCTCGGCAGGATAAATGAATCCTGCTGCGAGTGCAGTAAAGTCTCGTGACAAATCGCTGGTATAAAACTCCAGAACCGGCCGCTGACCTGCGCTTCTTAAAAAAAAAAAAATTTTGCAGCCCAGAAATCTCCGTTGAATATTTCAATGCTCGGCACCACTTAGAGGTTTGGCTTGATTTTTTTTTTTTTTTTTTTTTTGTACACTCGGCCGACCGACAAATTAAAGTATAATCACAAATATAGGCTCATCCGCTAATGGAGTCACGAGAGAGAGCTCGAGTAACCTGAGAAAAAAAAAAAACCCGTTTCTGGCTCCATATTCTTTATTTTCTTTTCTTTTTTTTTCTTTTTTTTATTTATTTTTACGTCAACTGTTTTGATGTTGTGAATCAGATGCTAAATGCCCAGTGGAGGTTTTTTTTTGTTGGTTTTTTTTTTTGCGTAGCACATTTGGTGGACCGGCCAATAATCCAGTTCAAATGAGCCAATCCAACTGGAACTAGAAAGAGCTTGACGTGATCCTTGCCAGTTAGGAAAAGCAATAAAGACGTGTTTTGGCGAGTGGATTTCTGATTTGCGCCCCCCCCCCCTCCCCCCTCCACCCTCCCTCTCCCGTCCTTTGTTGTGTCGGATATATTTCCGTTTCCTCAGTCTGGAGGATGGTCAACCTGGAGGGATCTGTTCATGCGTAACTAACTGTCCACTTTTGTACTGTAATTTTTCTTTTGGAGTATTATATCAGCGTTGTCTGATTTTTCCTGTGCCTTTCATTCAAAAGTTGTATTTACAACTTTTAGTGGGTTTAAATATTAAAATAAATGAAAATATATATATATATATATAGATATATATACAATTACATTCCGTGTGGACTCTTCTTGACTCCGTCTTTAACTTCTTTTCATTATCTCCCACGCAGACGATTTGGCTGTGACTCATACTGCCTTTTAAACTTTTGATTCACTGTGGCACAGCTGGATGCCGGTGTTTGCCAATATCTCTTCCCTTTTCTTTTTCTTTTGTTTGTTTCTTCTTCCTCATCCCTACTCGGGTTTTGATCTTTCATATCTTCATCTTCCCTCTAATTTGGATGCCAGCCCGAGTTCCCTTTGTTGTGCTCTCAACTCGACTCGTCGATGCGAGTCCTCTTCTTTTATCCCGATTCGGGGAGATCGTTTTGGTTTTTTTTTTTTTTTTTTGAATGGTCTACCGGGGCTGTGGATTTTTTTTTTATTTTTTTTTTTTTTAAATATATACCTTGGTGAAGCCTTTACAAAGACAATTAGATTAAATCCCCCAAAAACTCCAAACGTACAGGAAAAGCTTTACAATATAAGATCACAAGGCAAACACTGCTGTGTGCCCACACGCATGCAGAAAATATTCATCACCACTCGGGAGTCTATTTTTTAACATCTCTTTCTTGCTCATTGTGTTGAGTGTGTGTGTGTGTGTGTGTGTGTGTGTGTGTGTGTGGAGTGTGTGTGTGTGTGTGTGTGTGTGTGGAGTGTGGTCTTTGCTAATTCAATAGCTCTTCTGTGTCTCTGTCTGTCTCCAGCCAGCTCATGCTCGTGGCATAAAAGCCTGAGCAGGAACAAAGTAGTGCTCAAGCCAGGAACCAAAATTAGAAGCTTCATGACTTGACACTCTTTGCCACTCTTCCTCTTTTTTTTTTTTTTTCTTGCCGCACTCTTCCTCTCCTCTCTTCCTCTTCTTCACGGTCCTCTCTCCACCGTTTCCCTTCTCTGTAATTGTGCTTCTCTTTGACACACCCGCTGGTTTGTGCGGAGAGTTGATCATTGCGGTGAAGTGCTGGAGCTACACTTAGACCCAGCTGATGAATGGCTCCGGTGGGAGGTGGGGGGGGGGGGGGGGGCTACAAGAATACACCGCAGAAAATGAATGGGGGGGGGGGGGGGGGCAACCGGGGCGCTCGGCTGCCGGTCCTCACAGGAGTTTAAATAAACATGAGGCCGTTTTCGAGGCGGAGACACCGGGGAATTTATACGTCGGACATGGAATGGAAAATGTCGGCGGGAAGAAGAAGGAGGAGGAAAACAAAACAAAACAAATGAAGCAAACAATATGCTCGTGGCGGAAGGGCAATCTGGACATTTTGAAACTAAGGCAAATAGGACGCCGGAAATAATGTCCTCACTGCATTATCCATTATCCATTTTTTTTTTTTTTTTTTTTTTTTTGCAGTCTTAAGTTGTCAAAGCCAAAATGGAGACGAGAGCAGGTTTTTTTTTTTTTGTTTTTAACATACTGTTTTACAGCTGCTTTTTCAACCTCTACCCAAAGTAGGAGCAGACATTGTTCTAATTCCTATCTGCCAGTGGTTGAGGTGATCGATAGATAGCGTTACAAACCGGCAGGAAATGAATGTGCCGTCTTGTCATGTGACTACCTTTTCCCCATATCAGCAGGCTCAACGCAAATCCAAAGCATTTTTGAAATCCCCCCCCCCCCCCCCCCCCCCCCCCCGCCCCAACCCCATGAAATCCAGCTTATCAGCACAGAGGGAGGGGAGCAGGAGGGTGTCTGTCTGTGTGGGAGGGTGGGGGGGGGGGGAGGTGGGGCAGGAGGTGGGAAGTATTGTATAGTGTTCAGCAGCCATATTATCTAAATCTCTACATGACTTTAGCCTCGCCTGTCATATTCCAAACCTGGCAAACTGCTGATATCTTATTCAGGTCATAAACTGAAAGAGTGGAGGAGGGAGGGAGGGCGGGGGGAGGGGGGGGGGTGGGGGAGGGAGGGAGGGAGCCGCCATATGTTTGATTACAGCAACAAAAAGGGGATGAAAAATGAG
Organism: Embiotoca jacksoni; assembly: GCF_022577435.1. NCBI lineage: Eukaryota > Metazoa > Chordata > Actinopteri > Embiotocidae > Embiotoca > Embiotoca jacksoni. Next base: position 1,125,053 of record NW_027185376.1, on the reverse strand, counting down.
CAACGACCAAAACAAAAAAAAAAACCAGAAAGTTTCTTGGTCGGTGTTTCTCGGCTAACGTGATGTACTGTAAAGTCTATTTCATGCTCTGGCAAGCCTCGGGGAGAGGAAGCTGTTTTTAGAAGCAGAATGACCCATATATATATATATATATATATATATTTATTTTTTTTTAGGGTCTGGTGGGGATAGATTTGGTCAGTGTTAAAGGGTGGGTTCAGAATAACGGCGTGCCAGGCTGTGTCGGGGTGCGCCTTCCCCCCCCCACCCACCCACCCACCCACCCCCCCCCCCCCCCACCCCACCCCGGTGCGCACGTGGCCCGTTTGTTACGGGGCTTTTCCGGTTTTGGCTGCAGCTCAACGGAGCAGGGCGCTCTGAAGACTCTTTGTGAAGCGCCTCCCTGGAAAATCATCACTAATGCAACGGCAGGAGATGCTGGAAGCGATGTTCCTGTCAGGCCGCTTACATCCCTTCAACATGCTTATGTCACTCTCGCATCTATTTATGCCGTATTTAGACGGCGCTTTGGTTCGAGGGCTTCTTTTTTTTTATTATTTAATTTTTTTATTTATTTATTTATTTTTATTTTTTTTTAAAACAAAGCTGTCGCACAATTCAGCCCAACAAAAAGATCCGCGGCGGAAGTTTGTTCACGTTTTGTCTAAAAAAAATAAATAAATACAGCCAGAGCACGGGTTATTTACTTTTTTTTTTTTTTTTTTGGGGGGGGGGGGGTAAATCAGTTTGATCTCCCTATTTCTGCACAGTCATGTCGTCCCGGAACCCGTCGGGGGAAAAGAGCAGAATTTAAAACCCAATTTTGTCACCAAAAACCAAAGGATATTCAGAGCGGGCTCCAAAGTGGCAAACCCCGCCGCGTGAAGCCTTGAATCCGGCATTTCGGTTGCCTCCATCTTGTTTTGTTTTGTTTTTTTTTGGGGGGGGGGGGGGAGCGTATTTGGACGAGAAGGTGGATCTGACTTTTTTTTTTGTTTGAAGTTCGTGTAAAATATCTTTTTAACTTTTTTTAATTAGTCCCTCTTACGTTCAGATGAATGCTAATTAACGGGACGTCGGCTCCGCGGGCGGTTTGACGCGTCGTTTCTGGTGAGACCGCGAGGCGCCCGGCGGAGCGGCGGAGATGAGAAATCGTGTGTCCAAAGTGAGAGAGGGAGGAAAAAAAAAAAAAAAAAAAAAAACCCAACAGAATTACTCAACTTGTCGAGAGGAACTGTCTGGAAATGATTGCGACACGGGCCGACTGAGACGAGCTGCTTTTCGCAGAGGAACGACGGTCAGAGGTTGTTCGTGACCGACGGAGATTATGAAACACGCTAATTTGCATATGACATAATATGACTTGCTGCAAAGTGAACGTTTCCACCGTCACTTCGCCTTTTTTTTTTTTTTTTTCCTTTTTACGTGCCGGGGGCGCGAATGCTCTATCAACTTTTATTTCTGATGGGTGAACGGAAATCATCCGGAAGTTTTAATCACGGCAAATACGACTCCTCCTCTTCCTCCTCCTCCTCCTCCTCCCACCGCCTTCATTCCACAACTGTCCTCCCTTACCTTTTATTTGTTCTTCCCCTCTGGCTGTGGAAAAGTTTAAACCTCCTCCCTTTCCACCTCCCACCTGCATACCTGCCAGGTGCCTCCTACATGATGTCTCCAACCTACACACACACACACACACACACACACACACACACACACACACACACACACACAGTGACTTCCTGTCCAAGCTACTGGGGAAGAGGTCACCGAGGTCGCTGTCAGGGGGCGGCTTATCCGGCGAGAGACACCCAACGTGCCCACAATCCCGTTACCCACCCGTGCAGCAGTTTAGATGCGCGTTATCATCTGCCTTGGAGGGGCTTGCTCGGACAGACGAGGAGCTACCCCCCCCCCCCCCCGACGCACACACACACACACACACACACACACACACACTCCCTGGGCACATTAGCTGACACCCAGGGCTATGATTATAAACATCATTTATTCAGCAGGCTCACTTACCCACGGCTCGCATTCATCTCCCGCTAAAGACAAAATATTATCCCCCCCCCCCCCCCCCCCCCGCCGCCGCACACCCACCCCCACCCCCAACCCGACGAATCAAATTCTGATGCGCACATCTGCTCGAAATCAAACGCTCTCATTTCAACGCGTCCGCGGCCGAGATAAGATCTTTTCTTTTTTTCTTTCATTCTTTCTTTTTTTTTTTTTTAAATCTTATCGCTCGCCATATGGCACGCCGCGAGTCAGACGAGACGTAATAAACGTTGAGAAAGTTGGGAGATGATGCCAGGTGACATTTGCGCTGATTGCGATAACCGTCGGTGTTTCCCACTTCAGAGGCGAGTGGGGGGGGGCGCCCGCCGCCGCCCGCCGCCGCCGCCACAATCGCGCACGCACACACACACACACACACACACACACTGTATGGCATTAAGGCCGACTGCCATGACCTTCACCTGCCCCCCCCCCCCTCCCCTCCCCCCCCCCCCCCACTCTGACAAGTGTACAATTGGATGAAAAGTTTTTATTCCGGCTGTTCAAAGGTTTTCATCTTTCGACGGCTTTGATTTGAAACACGGCCGGGGATAAATGTTTCAGAAACGACGCTCGAATAAACGCGACGCTCGTCGATCGTTGAAGTCGACGGCGGCGGAGCTGCTGAGGCCGTTTTATGTTTTTTTTGCTCCGGTTTTGATTAATGCTGCAGATACCGTTACTCATTTCAAATCAATCCAATACGGGGGTGGAGGGCGGAGGGGGAGGGGAGGGGGGGACGGGACAAAACAAAGCGCGAAGCAGAAAAAACAAAAAAAATATATATAATTATCTAAAGCACACTACACATCACCACCGTGCACTTATTCCCACAGTTCCCCCCCCCCCCCCCACACACACACACACACACACACACACACAGTCAGCTGCTGCTGCACAGAGATTTGCAGCTTGCATGTGCAAGCAGATCACTCCCGGAGAAACCGCGGTAACAAGCAAGTCGAGACCGTCGCCGAGGTACACGACGCGCGGAGGCTCGCGGCCGGCTGGACAGCAATTTTCGTCGAGTGGTTTTGTTGTCGTGACTGCCGAAGCGTCGCCCCTTTTTTTTTTTTTTTTTTCTCACAAGTGTGCGTGAGAGACCGTCCACGTGTCGAGACAAAACATGACCCCCCCGTCCCCCGTCTTCCTCCGCCAGCGGTCCGCGCATTCTCATTTTAGGCTTCCCTTCTGTCGTTGGAGAAAAAAAAAAAAACCCAAAACCCTGTGAAGTTCAAGAGTTCTTTTCATCTAAAAACAGTTTTTCCTCCGCTCGATTCGCAGCGTTTCGCAGTTCGTCCTTCGGTTTAATCCTCGCGGATAAATTGTTGGTCGTTAACGGATCCCGCGTGTTTTCGTATCAAAATTATTTTTTTTAAATTAAAAAAAAAAAAAAAAGAGGCAGGTCGGGGCGAGAGTTAAAGGAAGTTGTAAGAGTTCGGCCTTAAAAGCGACGCGGCGGGTAAATTGGACGTTGACTGGCCAATCAGAGGCTCAGCAGCGACCGAATGAAAGTGTCGGTAATTAGAGCCCCGCAGTTTTTCCTCTCCCGGGCCGTCGGTGTAAAATGTGTTTGGATTCCTCTTTTACGCGTTGAACCCGGGTTCGGCACGGGGTTCAATTATACAGGTGAAACGCACGTGTTGCTTGTTTTTTTTGTTGTTTTTTTTCAGGCACGTTTTCCCGCAGGGATAAATGCCGAAGTTGAAACTTGCCCTCGCTGTGACATGAAAGCTTTATTGATCTTTCTGCAACTTTGAGAGTCGGGGGGGGAAAAAAATGATGGAAATCAGAACAAGTGTCGTGATTTTTTTTTTATTTTTTTTTTGTGGAACTGATTAAAATGACGAAACTCACTTCGCTCCTGCTCCTTATTAGATTCGGGGTAAGTTTGTTTTTTTTTTTTAGTCGCGTAGAGATCGGCGTTAGACGTCGTAGCCGACGCCCGTGGAAAATGTCGACGTTCCCAACAGCCTCGTCCCGTTCCCTCGGCGCCTCTGCATTTCCTTCGTTTGTTCCCTGTGACGCTCCCTCCGCCTGTCGGAGGTCCCCGGTCTGTCCCCCCGTCTCTGTCTCCGCGTGTCCAATCTCCTGCCGGTGTCTTTCCCACCTCGCCTGCCGCCGGCTCCCCCGATCGGCCCAACCCGCAGCCCGCTGCAGCCGTGTTTTTAATTGCCGGATCAGTCTGCGGATGATTCCCGAACCCGCATAAATAATCTCTTGTAATTGACGTGCGGCTCCGACGTCGGTTTTAATGTGGAGTCGGTGTGTCCGCCCGCGTAGCGCACGTTCACGGGTGATTAAAAAAAAGCAGAAATCTTTTATTTATTCAAGCAGATACTGGGTTAGTTGTTGAGTGGGCTGCAAATGGCTCAAGGAGATCCGGCCAATTTAATCCGCGCGCACGCGTGTTTATGTTTGGGTATTTGTGCGTCGGCGCCAGCAAGAGACGAGGATAAATATGTCCAATAATTGATATGTAGTTCGGCGTAGCCTTGGTTTAATATGTATTTTATATCTTCTCCATGTCTTATGCGTGTACGTCCATGTGTGATAGATGCAAAAAAAAAAAAAAAAGAAGCTTTAAAGCAGATACCGGGTTAGTTGTTAAGGGAGATGACAATAAATACGGCCTATATTCTCTTTGTAATATAATTATAAAAAAAAAAAAAAAAAACATTAAACCCGAAAGCCGCTGCGATTTGAAATCTCCACGAGATGTGAAAATCCAATCGGGGTATAGCGAAGCCAAAATGAGAAGCCAAAAAAAAAACAACTTTCCACGTTTCATTCCCACACTTGTCCTTTTCATGATGAGCAATAAGAACGTCAACATCGATGCGTCATAATGAATTAACGGTCTCGCCGAGCCAAACCGATCAAATTAGAAAAAGAAAAAAAAAAAAAAAACGCGTTCTGGAGCCCGACCGGCTCGGATCCACACCCCCTCCCCGACGACGCGAACCGATGATGAATTGAACGGGGCGAAGAGCCGGACGCTGATGCGTCGGCGCGATCGCGGACGGTCTCGGGGGTACGAGCAAGTGAGTAAGTCTGGTGTCGGATGCAGCGTGGTAATTGCCGGTCCGCTAATCTGATGTACTTTGGATGATAAAATAGGATGAGAGCAGAATATAACAACTCAAATTACCAGAACTACTTTTTTTTTTTTTTTTTTTTTAAACCTGTGGCAAATAACGATTCTATTCACATCCACGACCAATTGATGAGGGGAATGAAGGGTATCGTCGGGGAGGCGCCCGGATGAGATGAAATCTAATGCCGAAATAAAGCAGCGCAAAGGATTAGATGTGGCGAGGTACTCGCAGATTGCAGGAACAAAAGGATTAGCCGGAGAGAGGGATGTGGGTCACACCCGGCAGATAGCGAAACCGGCCAGTCAGCCTGCCGCCCCCTCCGCCCCCCGCCCCCCGGGGCCTTCCCATTATCCAACCACCCAGTGCCGGGGGGGGGGGGGGGGGTCACATTTAGAGGTTAGAAAGGGGTTGTGTGTTTTTTTTATTTATTTACAGGGAAACATCTGTCTGCTGAAACCGGTCAAGTGTTTGTTTTCACACCCTTGTAAATGGGACTTTTTAAGACTTCATGGTGCAACTTTCTCAGGGTTTTTTTTTTTTATATTTTTTTTTTTTTTTATGGATCCGTCCGGAGAGACGCGCATTTCCGGGGCCGCGAGCTTTGACCCGCGGCCCAGAGGACAAGTCATCAAGGGGGACAGTCCGACAGACTGGCGGGAGGATCACGCCATCGAGCTGCTCGTTAACCTCACGGCATGAAACGCACCCGAGTATCACGAAAGGGACGCTTTGAGGGACGCGGCGTGTTCAGGATTCCCCGGTTGCGGTCTGGGAAATGGATCATAAGCACATTAACAGGCAGTTTAAGCAAAAACCACATCAAACCGGGCTCGTCATCGCCGGTTTTTATTTCCCGATTTATCTGTCAAATATACACTCATTTTCAAAATAATAATAATAAAAAAAAAAAAACACCACGTCGAGGGATAACGCACATAAAAGGCGGGTACAATGCTGGGATTTATCGTCTGCTGCTGTTAAAGGACAAGTGAGGGTAGATGATATCACGGCGCGGTAATTACTCTGACGTGGCCTCGCCAGCAGCCTCAAAAGACGCCGATTTCTTTCCTCAAACACAAGGAGGTGAGACGGGGCCGCGGATCTGATAGGGTGTCGTGGCGGGAAGCGGCCTCAGAAACAACCTCCTTTTTCTTTTTCCTTTTTCCTTTTTTTTTTTTTATATCTGATGGGATCAGTGGGAGCACAGGAAACTCAGTGACCTACATCTCCTCCAGACAGACATCTGTTACCTTCCGTTGCACACCCTGGGCCAAAGTGAGAAGTACCAATTACTCTGATAAACCTCTCTGGCAGCAGACTCCTCGCAGCCACCGTAACTACGAATGCTCAGGTGGAATATTACATCCTATGCGCAAAGCATCATTTTTGAAGAGGATTTTTTTTTAATTTTTTTTAATTCAAATGTTGCCATCTGCAGCGCGGGGATAATTTACAAAGAAGGCGCAGCGGGAGGGGGAGGGGGGGGGGGGCGGGGACGCGGGACAGAAGGAGGAGGGATGATTATTATTAGTGTATCATCTCGAGTAGATTGGTGCGTTCGGTCTTGTGTTCTAAACCCTGCAGGTCGGAGAATAAGAAAGAGGATTACAACTCGGGGAGCCGAGTGAGATTAAACAAGCGGCTGACTCTTACTCTGCCGTCTCGTTCTTCAAACTCATTCCTTCACCCCGACTCGGGACAACGCGGCGAGTGATTACAAAACTGTTACACTGATTACTACGGGTCGCATTCGGGAGACGTCGCAGAGCACAAGGAGTGCGTGTGCGTGTGTGCGTGTGTGTGTGTGTGTGTGTGCGTGTGTGTGTGTGTGTGTGTGTGTGTGTGTGCGACCGTGCTCCCTCCGTAGCGATCAACCATTAATAATCAAAGGGAACAAGTAGCTCAAAGAGAACAATCAACCAATGCGGCTCCGCCACGTCGCCATGGCCCGATTGTGCCCCAGTGATCGCGCAAATCAATGCTTATAAATAGACATCGGCCATCGGTGGGATGTATTTCTAAAAATATGCACAACCGTCATCGCGGGACGGGACTGATCTAAACGTCTACAAAACTAGGATTTTCGTCAGGGGAAAAGTCATTCCAAGAAGAGCGGGGGACTTAATGAAGTCAAATCAAACCTACGAGAGTTTTGCTTTTAAGTTGCTCATTCAGAGTGAGGAGAAGATATCCTTTCGGCAATTTTAGACTGGTTTGTCTGAGTGTGTGTGTGTGTGTGTGTGTGTGTGTGTGTAGAAATGATCAGGTAGGGTCATGTTTGCAAACCTCTCCCCGCTCACTTGAGAGAATAATTCCACTAATGAATAACTAACACACTCCATTTCGCTCGTGCTCTTGGCCCTTTCAAAAACAACCTAAATGCCAGCTATCGCACGCCGGCTCGGAAGTCGGCGTGGGTGTCGGAGGGCAGTGGAAGTCGATGCGTCTGAAATCGGGGAGGGTGGGGAAACCGGCCCTCTCGGCGGACGTAAGAATCGCGGCCCGGGTTGACATTTCCTGCTTCGGAACGGGCACCAAAGCGGTCCGCAGCGGTCCAGCTGATGCGATAGGCTGTCCTTCAACTCAATTTGCCGGGCTGTGGTAAAGTGGCAGCATTGCGCACGGGCTTAGAAATGATTTAAAGGACGTGTAAACAAAGCGGGAACCGTATGCCTGAGGGCTGATAACGAGGTTTAACAAGGCTGAAGAACACCCAATTGAGCAATCTCCTTAAATTCTCCAGCGTCATCTGAGGCCAATGTTCCCTTCAGGTCATCCCTCAAGTGGCGCCGTTTTGCGACGCTGGATTTCTATAAATGACCAACTAACACCGGCTGTGACGAAAATGAAATATTATCCATTGTGAAAAAGACGAGCGCTGTTTTTTTTTTTTTTTTTTTTTTTTTTTTTTTTTAAAGGAAATAGTTTATTCAGAGAAAAGCAAAGAAGCAATGAATTTCTAATGTAGTTCTGTGGCAAATTTGTTCTGGATTCACTTGCGAGGAAATCAAAGGGTTAAGACTTTTAGAGGGGTGTGTGTGGGTGGGTGTGGGGGGGGGCGGTGTTGTGTACGTGGAAAGCAAGTCTGAGCCATGGTAAACACTTGAACACACTCAAGCGACTCCTTATCTAAGTATGGCAAGTGCGAGGGTTCATCTTATTAGACTTTCAGAAATAGACTGGAGTGAATCTCTCCCCTCGTATGGAGAGATTGGCAGTGCAGTCAGGGAAGTGATTTCAGCACTGCATAGAATTGAATTGCTGGGGGGGGGGGGGGGGGGGGGGAGGAGAGGGGGAGGGGGGGTTGGTTAAGCAAGGGGTTTAATTTGCTCTGGAGTGTGTATTCTCATACCGATATGCCAAAATGTAATTGGAGTCGGTACAAGAGCCGTTCGTTTTCATTGGAGATTTGAGGGTGTTCAGTTGAGATTTTGCTCCGTGTGAATAGTATCTATCCAAACAGTATGTTTTACCTCGCCTCGACCAAGATCGGCGCGCACAGTGGAAATCACCGGATAGGCGAACGTATAAACGATAGGTGTCTGTGGAGATTCAGTCTTAATCTGGTGCGATCATATGAACATTCAGCTGTATTCATTCACCCCTTCCCTTACCTCCCCCCCCCAAAAAACAAACAAAAAAACAAAGCCAAATACACGTCCATTGCGTCTGATTGGCTGGGGTTGTGACATATGGAGATGAATGTCAGTAAACACGGGTGCACACACACCGAGTCACAGCCACTTCCCACACACCTCTCCCAGTGTGATTCCCGTGTAATGATCTGGGGAGTCTGGACAGCCGTCTGCTTAGCTTCACGGCGCTGTAGGGGGGCTGAGCCGAATGAGAAATGAGTGGGGGGGGGGGCAGGGGACAGGAGGACAAGACGGGAGGAGAAGGTTTCCTTTTTCATCCTGGCAACTCTCTCCATCCTGTGCAGAGATGTGAGAAATTAACAAACACAGCCTCCCACAGAGACGAAAAGAGGTTTAAGCAAAAAAAAAAACAACAACAAAAATCTTAATAAATGACGGCGGTTCACTGAACTCGCTCGCGAAATCAACATCTACTGCTAAGATAAGAAAACCACAAAGAATCATCTCACTGCGATTTTATTTAGAGCATCATTACAAAATAAAAAAAATAAAATAAAGCTAATGATTGTAGTTTGAGCCAATTACACGAATGACACAAATCCTATTATTCTAGATGGAAAACAAAGAGGGCATTCCTTGGGTTTACCGATGCGGAAACACAAAATGCCCTCTGCAGCTCTCGGCCCCTTTATGAATATTTTAAACGCGTTGTTACAGTGAAACCGAAAACATTAAGGTTAAAAAGACATCAAGTTGATCTTTTTTTTGGGGGGGGGGGGAGGTTAGGACCCTCCAGACTATTCAGTGGAGTTTAAAAGTCTGCCAGGACTTGCAGTTGCGAAATCAGTCGATCGGAAGCACACAACTGCTGGTTTAAGTAGGCCACTCATGCTGGGTTGTTGCTCCATTGTTGTTGGTGGCTACTGGGGAAGTTGCTGGTTTAGCAGGAGGAAAGACTGTGGTATTTATATGCTTCTTGGCACAGCTGAATGGGGAAATCCTGAAGGGGATGGGGACTTCCGTCCTCTCCGACAGGATCCAGAGGTGCACAAAGAAAGAGAAACCGGTTGGGGTGACAAACTCTGGGACTCTTCTCATCATGAATTTTTTTTTTTTTTTTTTTTTTTTTTGCTCCAGTCACGAGGACACAGAGAAAGAGGAGGTGAGGGTTTTGGGGGGTAAGAAGCTTATTGGGAATACAGGGTCTATTATCTCAGGAGAAATAGAAAGAAAAAAAATTTAGAGGAGAAGGGGATAAAGAAAGAAAGAAAAAAAAGCGTCGAGGAGGAAAAACAGTGGAGGCGGGGTTTCAGAAAAAAAACTAAAAAAAAACTAAAAACCTGGAGGGCTCTATAATCCAAAAATGAGAGAGTTGTGACTGCTAGGCACTCAATCTGACAAGATGCATTAAAGCAATTGAAGAAAGGGAGGAGGCAAAGCCAGATAAGAGGGCTGCTTCCAGGAAAAAAAAAAAAAAAAAAAGAGAGATGGGATGATGAGCTGGAGATGTGACAAAAGAGACTGCTGGAAACCAGCCATCAACAGATCCATGAAACAATGGCACCATCCTGGGCAAAGCACACAATCACTGGGATTAGGCTGTGTGATACACTTTCATTCAGTCTTTCTGTGCTATGAACCTTAAAAGAACAAGTTTCTCCATTACAGACAAAAATCAATTTTAAGTAAGTCTATAAATTGCGGTTCCACACCATAAATTGTTATTGTGTTGTTAATATAAAAAAAAAAAAAAAATCTCCCTGCAGTCAATCAATACACCGTTTGGCTTTGTAGCGATAGATAAAATACATTTAAAAGTTTATAATAATAAAAAAATAAAAAATAAAATCTGTTGTGGAAGAAACCTAACTTTCAATTTCAGACGAATAAAAGTTTGTTTTTGTTCCTAACAGCCCAATTTGGATGAAGGTGCCAGAAGTAGGCAGGCCTGACAGAAAATCCTGTCAGCTGTGGTTGAGGATTATAATGCATTTCTTTCCGAGGAAGACTTCAATATTTTGGGGAACGTACTTATTTGTTTTCTCGCCGAGAGTCAGATGAGAGGTTATGAGTTACATGCTATTGCCAGCGTCGCATATGCATATATAATATGATGATAACAATATTTACCATGGCGACCATTTAGTTTAGCTGGTTGACGGGCTAACGTTTGCTGATGCCGCCGCCACCGTTTGCCGGGGAACCTCGGGGCGATGAACTTTAGCGTAAACTCTGCATTTTTCTGATTCTTGTCACAGTTGTAAGGCCTGAACTACTTCCAGCTTTTCTTCCCTCATAACATAAAGTCCAGTAGGGCCCGATTTATTGATCCACAACGATGTTCAGAGATGGGGCTCAATATTCTGTCAACGTGAAACACCAGCAACTTCATTTACTTTTCCAATTTGGTAAATATTCAGATTATCCAGATTACTATTATTATTTTTTTTTTTTTTAACTGTATAGGGTTGAACTTTAGTGCTTAAAATGACATTCATTTTTGTCCAAATTTGCACCTTCTAAAACCGACGTGAATACAGCAACACAATTGTGATATAATTATTTGGTCAATCACATTTTTTTGGGGGAGGCTTTTGCGCCTCTCGGGACCGAGCCTGTGCGCCGCCGAGCAGGGTATCGCCCCCCCCAAAAAGAAAAAGGTTACTTCGGTTTGATGCTAATTCTGAACGAAAACACGTTCACGGAGCGTGACGGCAAAACTCAGCCCGCGCAAAAGTTTGCAGGGAGGAAAACAAGCGCGCTGGGGTCGAGGGTTCAGGCTAGAAAAGCGGTATCGTTCTGTCAAAGCGTTTTATTTAACCTGCCCACGTGGTTCGAGTTGTTGATGTTTCAAGTGGGAGCAGAAGGATTTTTTTTTTGATTTTTTTTTTTTTTTTTTAGTCCCAGTGAAAAGATGACAGTAGAGACTCATTGCCCAAAGAGCGGTGTCTGTTTGTGCCAGATAAATCTTGCCCACCCTGCGGCATAACTTTATATTAATTTGAAGTGGTGGATTCTTAGACAAAAAAAAAAAAAAAAAACTGTTGAGAGAGAATGTTCAAATTAAAATGCTAAATATTTAATGTCACTCTTATGCTGGGACTTCCAATTTATTATGCAATTATTTGATATGACGACTTTCTTTTGAAACATAGCTATTTCATTTTGATGTCGCGCAGCTGTCGGATTCAGCTGTTATTGCGAGGTCTTGTCTGGGATCCCACATCATATTACACCGACAAATTACATCTTCCACGAAGTCTTCACAGGTGAACGGACGGTCGCTGGACTTTAAACAACAGGGAATTTAAGCTTCACGCGCCGCCTCGACTGAACTTCACATGCTGAAATGCATTTTTAAAAGTGGCTTCTTTCTATTTTTACAGCATTGCTCAACAAATCCAACAGACGGAAGAGGAGCAGTTGTGGAGAAATGAGGGCAGACGACTCGAGGAAAAAAAACAAAAAAAAGGCAACAAACTGTTTGGATGACTACACTTACTGAACACACACATCATCAGTGTAATCTTTTCCCCAGAACAATGTTGTTGATGCAGATCTGGCTGCCGGTGACATGCGGAGAATGTTTCGCATTCGTTCCTGCGTGAATTGGTGTCAAAAAGCCTCCGAGGCTTCTTAATCCTGCTACATCAAAATAGGACACGTTTCCCATAAATTACAATGGTGTCGTCGCATAATTACTGTGGCCGACGTGTTACATAAACAACTGGATGATGCTTGAGTGAATATGTATAAGGTGTGACTTTATGGTGGATTTTGAAGGGTGTTGGAGGAGTTTTTCTGATGACCATATGCTTATTACGCGCGCACGCGTGACTTTTGTGTAATGAGAACACTCGCGTCGAGCAGGTGCATTGATTTTTTTTTTTTCTCCACACATCAACAATGGCTCACCAGGGTTTAAAAACAAATCATAATAATTCCGCGCAAGTAACACGACGTACGTATTAACGTAAGTTAAATACGTTACATGAAGTGACTTACTCACATTACTTAAAATACATGTATTTTGCTTTCTCACGGGCTTAAACCCTCATCTCCCGGGTGAAAATTCAGGGTTTGGATCATCCCGACGACCCCCAAACTCCAGCCCAACTTGGACATCATCATCGTTTGTGCTTTGTCACATGACCTCCTTCTTCAACCCCGGTCATCTGTGCGTGTGCTTTTCACGCTTGGGCAAAGTGAAACGCGACACTGGCACGTATCGTCTTGTGGAATGACGACTACATTACACACTTGTTCTTGTTCTTGTGACTGTGAATCTGCAGGTAACTGCAACCGGATTCCGATTTCAAACTCACTCATATGTGATGGTGGAGAGCAAAACAGAGCGAGAACAGAATATTCATAACGTAATCCAACAGGTGCAAACGTGGCTCCGAATTTATGCTCACAGGTTTCTCCAAGTTTACCTTGTCAGGTTAAAAGGTGATAATGTCAGTGTTGTTTTTTTTAAAGCTTAAAATGGTTTAACATCCAAATACACATGAAGTAGCTCACACAAACAGGTTTGTAATAATCTTCAATAAAATTGCATTTAAATTGAATGAATGTCTTGTTGTTATTATTTTTTGTGAGTAAAGGATCTTCCTTTCATGTTCACTTCTTTTTTTTTTTTTTTTTTTTTATTGGCTCACCCCTTTACCCAAGTTACTTGCCTCGATCTGAGTGAGAGCAACATTTGGAGATATAATCTTATTTGCTCAGTTACGGTAGAAAAGTTCTCCAACCCTCGTGTCTGTGTGTTCAGCCTCGATCTGGAAACTGGAGTCGGTTAGCTCAGCTTTGCATTGGAACTGGAAACTGACTAAACAGTGTCTAAAGGTCACTAAGTAACAATGACACTCCTCTGTGCACAGATGGAAGTTATGTGCTTTAGATATTACTTGGTGAACGGCGGCCGGGAGCAGTGACCTCCAGAGCTCATATCCAACACAGGGCAACCAGCGAGGACTCCGTCCACCCTGTAATAAGTCCCATTTCATCTGAAGACAAAAATCTCAAAATGTTGACAATATCCATTTTTCTAATTTCTTCAGGCAAAGACAGATTTGTTTTGTGTCAGCATGTGGTATTGTCAAATAACCCACTTCAAGATGTGCAACTAGTCTTTCAGTGCCCAATTCATTTTTTTGCAACATATGTACTTGTCTCTGCTTATATGTGTGCCTTCTGTCCAAATTTAAGGACTTTGCAGCAGCAAAATGTCAATGTCAGAGCACAGCTGGAGCTTTTTTCAATCCACTTCAGATATTTTGCTTGATGAGCATTAATGCCGCTTTATCTTTTGCGCGAGAAAATATTCTCCCTCAGACGTGTCAGGCTGGAGGGACTGATCTGTTTTACTTGTGATATGTCCCTCTTCCCTAACGGCAGCTGGTATTATATGTTACTGTCATTCTGAAACTGCTAATTTATGCGGTGTTTATGCATCTTACCGAGCAATGTCAATCCCGAGGCTTTCCAGGGGACCCGATAGGTGTCCCTCTCTCTCCAGCATTATGAAAATCAGCCACAGCTTAAGCAATGCAGAAAAGCATGACAGTTTTTTGTATAATTACTTGTATACAAGGAAAGATCCAGAAAATGCTGGCATGCGTCATTAGCTGCAGATACATGGACACAATCTCAGGTTTATAATTTGGTACAATAATGCTCATCAAGATTTTTTTCTTTTTGTTTTTTTACTGCTTAATTTTACAATCTTGAAAAAAGAAAAAAAAAAAGGCATATTGTTAAAATGTGGGCTGTAAATGAAGGGGTGATATGTTTAATATGAAGATACCACAGATGGACAATCACAGCCTGCAAGCTTGCTGGTCTTCCACTGGTAAGTAGTCTTCATAAGCAAAAACATGAAAATGAAACTGTGAGCTGACCAGATATATCAACTGTACCTGCCTCAGATTATTTAAAGGAAAAACAAATCAACGGTGTCTGTATCTTTGGCAGTTTTATTTCATCAAGCGTATTAGCTTTTACAACTCGGTGGCGGAAGATCGTAAATATTTCTGTGATTTTCTGGCACCTCTGACGGAACCTTCGTGACACCTCGCTGAAAAGTGGCATAATGGACGCTGGTAGGTGGCTCTTACAAACAGATACTGATGCAAACACCCATCTACAAGCAGGGTCCATACATTATGTCGAAGCTACAGCGCAAACAAACTGACACGCAGTTTTTGTGATGTACTAAATTCCAGGCACTTTATTTATATCCATCAAGCTAATTAGTGTGAATCGGATCCAAATACTGAGAGGTTCTTACAATGTTTGGACAATTATAAATACATAAAGCGCCATCTGCTCAACACTGCCAGGCGACCAGTGGCAGCTGAAATGGAGCAACATTTTTGCCAACTACCTACTTCGATCTGAGTTTTCATCACATGAAAATATAGGCTGCTACGGTGATTTATGTCGACTCAGCCTTAAGAGTTGCGGCCTCCAGACAGCTGAGATATTACAAGTGTTGTGTTGTTTCTTAAGGTTCCCATTAAGACCTTAAGAATAGCTGCATTCCCAATAGCTGTACGTTAAACCCGTTTATTTAAGTGTGTGAATGTATTGTAAGCACACAGTTGAGCTCCCTGCATGCTTAATAATAATTTCTCTCTTTAAATAATAAATGAGCTTGTGAAAGCGCAGCAACGCTGGGTTTAAACATTATGTATTGTGAAAATACTCAGCAAAAGAGCACCATCATTTTGGTAAAAGCATAAATGCCACAGTTGTTGGGTGCAGAAAATACATTGTGCTGCATCTTATTTAGCTCCAACCTTTACAATGCTCAGTATGTGTTGACATTCTATCTTGTTTTGCATATTTAAGCTTTTAGGTAAGTATCTCATCTCATATTCACCCAAAGCAGCTTTGTCACTTTACTTTATGGTGCTGCATTACTGTGGCGCCAATGTTGCTGTCTCAATTACACCGCATGCACTTTCAATGAATTATTTTGCAATTATATAAAGTTGCTTAATTTTTTTTTTTTGCCAAGAGGCTCTGCTTCTGCTCGAAAAAGGGTGTAAACCACCTGCTCTGGAGCGAGTTTAGATTTGTGCGATATAGCCTCCGGCCAGCAGGGGGCAGCGCGCAGCACATAAAGCGATGAAGAAATTCCGCGTCATCTTCGCTTTACCTGGGGGAAGCGTGTCGGCCTTTTCCCGCGCTGAACGTCAATTGTTTATCTTACCGGAGTCTGAACTGTCGCTGCGCACAACAAGAGGGAGGGAAAAAAGTAGAAACCCTTAAAAGACTCGTACGACTTTTGCAGCAGAGATTTGCCGGGAACCCGCGGCTTCATTCAAAACAAAACAAAAGAAATGTCTCTTCCGCGGAGGGACGAGGACGACGGAGGAGCGCTGAAAAGTGAGGGACAACTACTGAAGGAGCTCGGGGGGGGGAGACAAGATGGACGCAAGAGATGCTAAAAAGGTAATTTCACCCGCAAGGTGAGGGATCTTGGATGTGATGTGGATTTAATGCAAACTGTGAAATGGTTCTTTTCGAAATTATTATTTTTTTAATATTTGCCCATGCAAACCCCCTAATTTAAAGGAATAAGGACCCACTGAGCATGATGAGGGCCACTGTAGTGGGTAAGTGGGATATCAGAGTTGAGAGCAGGGGATCACATCTGACAGAAGAGGATCTTTGACTCTGATGATTCATAATGAATGAATGAATGAATGAATGAATGAATGAATGAATGGATGGACATTTCTGTAGAAGAGATCACCACATGGTGGGCTTTGCTCTCAATGGAAAAAAAAAAAAAAAAAAAGCTCCAATCACCGTGGTGTTCAACAATAATAATTATTTTGCATTTTTTTCTTCCATTATGCATCGGCCGTCGCCGTGGCGATCCCGTGACCTCACGTCCGGCTTTGGCGCTCAACACCGCAGCATCCAGCGTTTCATTACCCGAATGTGACTGCGTGACTAAGCACTTCTTTTTTAAATTTTTTTTTTATTTTTTTTATTGGCGTATACCAATTCCTGGCTTCAACGCTTAAGATGTCGCAAAGAAAACCAGACGCGTCGCACAATTTATTCTAACGTTATTTCGCGTCGGTTCGCGTTAACTTCCAAACAGTAGAGAGCCAGTCGTGATTTGCGTCACGCGTTAGTCATGTCGGGCTATTTACAGCGTACGGTATTGTATCGGTGCCGTCACCGGCCTATGTTGTGACCCCTGTGGAGCCGTAAACAACAACAAAAAACAACAACAACGAATGCTCTGATTAGAACCAGGATGGGTCCCATTCGCATCGGTGCGCTGCAGCCCGCCGACGGATTAATAGAAGTCCGTTCAGCACGACCAAAAGTTACAGGTAGTTTGGTTTGTTGAAAAGATTGGAACATTTTTTTTTTTGCACTCTTTTCATTTTAGGAGTGAACACTATGTTCCTTGGTCAGATTTTAGATGTGAAAATAGAACTCTTATCGTCATAATCAGGGAGTATTATGTGTAAATCCGGCATTCAGAGCAGCCGGTACCTCGTCTAGTTGCTGCCTTGACCTCGCCTCTCTTTTGCGGCTTTCGTCTTGGCTCCAGTCGCACCCTTATCGCTTGTAGGTATGTAAATGGGAAGGGGGGGGGGGGGATAAAATTTGTGGGACAGGGGACAGAGGCTTTTCTCTGCCACGTTGGGCGACTTCGCGTGACACGCCGATGCAAAACTGATTTAGTGATTCCGACATATAGTCCGACAGCATCTTTCACTCTACCTCTCTTTTTTGCGTGGCTCCCATACTTTACTCGAGTGTGCTAAAAAAAAAAAAAAAAAAAAAAAAATGACGAGGAGAATCCGAATCGTGCCCGGGGCTTAGTGCCACCCTTTTATGTTTTTGATTTTTAACAAGAGACGATGGTGCCAGAATGTCTCGGCTCGGCCAAACAAAAGAGAGAGACTGGGAGCGTCGGCTGACTCCAAAGGGATTATTATGTCTTTTTTTTTGTCTCGTTGAAGAGGTGCTAAAAGAGCAGAAATTTCTGATGACACTTCTGGAGGGGAGGGGGGAGGGGAGGAAAAGGGGGGGGGAGGGGGGGGGAGGAGATTGCTGGCACACGTGCACTGAGAGGTGTGAGGATGCCAAAGTGCACATAAGGCAAGTCGCAACCTGGGCCGTCTGGTCAGCATGAGCCCCGGTCCCCGTCCACTTGTGACGCTCCCAACACTTGACATTGCAGCGCTCGTCCCAGGGGGCGTGCAAAGGATGCTGCTTCTGAATTAGATTTGGAATGAATATTTCTGCCCCATCGTCTCTGCCTTTCGCCAAGCCCCACAATTTTACTGACTTTCTCTCCCTTGCAGCTGCAGTGCCTTCATTTGTCCCAGCGCTTTGAAAGAGATGCATTGAAACTATTGATGCCAGCTAGAACTGTTTTGTCTTTGTGATGATTTTTTTTTTTTTTTTATAATGGGGAAACCGTAGACTTGCGGGTGAAGCAGGTGGACGTTTTTAACCGAGATGTTTTGCGAGCAGACGTCAATCAAAAAGACACCTGGCAGTTCATTAGTCAATGGTTCTTTCAGGCTGCCCACATTTGCATAGACAACTTCAGCTCTCCTTTCAACATGTCCCTCTCGCCGCTTTGCTTGCAAATGTTCCACCTTCCCACAAGCCTCGGCAATACGAGCACACGTGCCCTCGTCCAAGTGAACGGGGCTGTGGCTTCACACGTGAATCTTGTTGCTTGTGGCCTTTCACCACGGGGTTTCTTTAACCTCGTAAACCCTGCTCGAGTTTGGCCGGGGTCAATTTGTCTTTAGTTCATGAATTTTGATTTTTTTTTTTTTTTTTTTCAAATTTCTAGTCACCGCACAAACACTTCCAGACACCAAATTTGTCATGCTGGCTTATAAGAAAATGGGCCAGAAATGATGAAATATGTGGGTTGAAATATTTAAAATAATGCAGTGGTACAGATTCAAAACAGACTAATGTCAAACAGTATAAAATAACTATGTTTTTTTTTTTGTTGTTTTTTTTAAACTTAAGAGCTTCTTTGGGATATTTAAAGGAAAGTCATTGTATGGTAATGCAAGTAGCCTGTACCATATCATGCGTGACCATTTGTTTTACAAAACGCAAACACAGAAAAATGTAATTTTAAACTTGTTTTATATATAAATCTTGCCTAAATAACTTGAAATTACCATTATTAAGTGCCGAGAAAGTCAACAGCTGAAGCTAATGCAGGCTGAACATCACATCATGTATTGTAAATTCTATAATGGTAATACAAAAAAAAAAAAAAAATCAATCTGCCATTGTTGAAGGATGATTCGTATTTTCACGGGGATATGAACACGCGCGATAAACAGATGACAGAAAACGAGCTGAAATGCTCTAAAATTAAAAATAAAAGTCAATGTATTCACATGTTTAACGCATTCACACTCTGAATGAAAACACAAGGCGGTGCCATTTATGTTCAGTTTAATTGGTTCGTTCTAAAAAAATGTTTTATTTGTTGTTTTTTTCCAGTATTGTTTGCTTCATCTTTGCGTCTGTGTAAACAGTTTACCTGTTGAACCAGGGGGACGGCGTACATGATACGCGCGCTTAAATGTTTATTTCCTCCCGTAAGTCGTAACATATTTGCAGCATTGAACAATGTCTTCGCACGCTGCAGATTTCCCCGATATAATGCAGGCATACTGTTTTATTATTAAACGTTAACTGTTCTTCCTGCGGACTGAAACACACATGATTTACCAAACTTCAGTTCGCACAAAACCATCTTTTCACAGTTCAAAACATTAGTGTGAAACAGACAGTGCGACTTTACGCCACAAGCTGTTGCAGCTACTCTTCGGGGGGGCGATCGCGAGCGGATCGTTTTGTCAGGGAAAACTTATTACTATTAAAAGGATGTTGTTGTTTTGTTTGTGACAATATGTAAGTCGTGGAAACATACATTATGCACTTCAGTGGGTTTTATTCCAGAACGCTGCACGTGTTGTTTGGTCATCGTGGAGGCAGTATTAGCTTCGCAAAACTAGACCTGTATTGACTGTATTTGCCGTGGCATAAATAACGCAGCATATTGAATTTAGTGTCATAAAACTAATTCAAATACAAAATGAGGATTTACAAAGGACGCTTCCCAGAATATCAGAAAGGTTGTATTGAAGATACATATTGGACATTGTCTGGTAAATTGTATCAACATGAGCATTTAACACATTTCGTACGGCGGCAGAGTCTGGTTGGTCAGCCTCGATTTTCCATTCTTTACAGAAACCGTGAGGATTATTCTATTAACGGGGGGGAAAAAAAAAAACCTAAGATAAGATTTAGTAGTTTCAATACATTTTTGATAATATGACCTTTGCTTTCTTTTTTAAAATTGCATAATCCTACATAGAAACGACCTGATTAGTTAATCAGAGTGTGCTATTTAGCATCAGCCGTCTGAAAAAGGTCTACTCTTGACAAACTGACCTTTGTTTAACTCTTGGAGACGGTAGGAATGTTGTCCAAATCGATTAGTTTCAGAGCTGTTTTCAAACATACAAAGTGTGAAAAGCCCAGAGTGTAAAGAGAGTTTAGTTTAAAAAAAAAAATGAAAGTGTTGTATCTGTGATGTGGAGATATTCTCTTGGCAGATAGATTTCACTGACGGGAGAACATTTAAATTGCACGGTGTACCGGTGACTTGGCGCAATATTACTGTGTATTCATAGACCTGTTTTGAGTGTTATTCATATTGCTGGGCTTATGCTCGCTGATTTCAGACAGCCTCACGCAGCTAACACTCCCACGCTGGCTGCGGCACTCGGGTCGAAGTGAGACTTTTGTCCTGGAAGTGAACACCCCTTTCCTGTGCATCTTGTTGCACACCGAGTTGGCGGGCCAAGACTGACAGATGCTCCGCTGATGAGACAGCTGCCGGCACTCAGTCCGGCAAGTGGGTCAAGTCCTTCCGACGTCCATGACGAGTCCCTGCCACGAGCGCTGGTGCCACTGTCCCCCCAGGCTCTGCGACTTACCTACGTGTCGCCTGTGCACCCCGGAGACCTTCGAGAGGACCCCGGGGGGGGCCCTTTCGGACTCTCCTGCGGTTGAGATTTGGGGCGCTTACGCGCCCATTTACAGGAGAGGAGACTTTCTCTTATAATTAGGCTCTGTAGCATCCGGGGGGGGAGGGAGGGGGGGGGGGCGCACACACACACAACCTACGTCTGCCGTTTAAGGATGAGGACGACTGCTCCTTCCCCGTCCCTGCTGCATTATTAAGCATGACAGGACTCGTTGCAGAGTGTCTCAACCATTCTCTTTGTACCGCGCCCCCCCTCCCCCCTTCCTCCTCCTCCCGCCCCCGCCCCACCCGCTATACCCTCCGCAAGCCTCCCCCACGCCTGGCCCCTCCTCAACATCCCGCCGCCACATGTGTCCTCTGTGAAATGGAAATGCCGCCCCATTAAAAAAAAAAAAAAGCGTCAACCTGAAGCAGATCACTGCTGCACTTATGCTAATGTAGACACAGGAAAATATCATACAAGGAGAAGAAGAAAAGAAAAGTTAGAGGGGGAAGAAAATCGGATAAATTTTTTTTTTACTAGTTTCACTTGAGGGATGAAAGGATGGTATATCTAGTTGGAAATGAATAATGTTGTAGTGTGTAGAAATATTCACAATTGTTCGGGAGTCGGGGTGGGTTTAAAGTGAGAGTCAAGGATGCACGAGAGAAGACGAGAGGGGAGCGAGACGGCAAGCAGAGGCGGCAGTAAACTTGGATGGGAGATAATTAGGCCCAGAGTTTGCCTCTCCCCCCTCCCCCCTCCCCCCGTATTGAACAGCAGATGCATCAGCATACATCAACATTTGCAGTTGGCCACCATATTGTGGTCACGAGCACGCAGGCTAGATTTACATCCACTTAAACCTCCCCCCACCCCCGTGTTTCCTTTATTTAAGTTTTCATTTTGTTGAAAGTGTTTTCCGAATAAAGCCCTACCTGCTTAAGTACAAATACAAGTTATAAAATCGAACCTGTAGCTGCTGGGGAAATAGGCCTTACAAACACTTGCCAATTAATATTTAACAAGACTTCAGTGTACAAGTGATGCATAAAATTACAGCAGAAAATAAGGGTCCTCTTACTAATCTGTTTGGTTGCGTCTTGGCGACCTGGGATCAGCCCCTCTGTCACCGCGGAGAGTGACAGTAATGATAAACCGTAATCAAATCTGCTCCCGTGAGGGTCTGCCTCATTCCTCACTGCACAAAATGTGGAGAGGGGAGGAAAATGAAGTGTCCCTTTGATCCATGCAGCTGAATACTGAGCATGTAGCAAATTAAAAAGAGATGCCTGCTGCACCTGTCTGGAGAATTACAGGCAAACAATAGTTTTATTTTATTTATTTATTTTTTTTAAACACTCTGAAATGCTTGATTGTCAATCTCGGGCCTTAATTTTCTCTAAATGCAGCAGGGGTGTTTCTTATCATCCTCGGAGTAAGATTACGTTATCAGAAGGGTCAGGAAGTAAAACCCTTTTTGGAAAAGGACTAAACGTGCACAGTTTTCACTTGCAAGCGTGGAACAGCGAAACCCTGCAGTAAATGCGTCGCGTTTTCCATTTGCTTCGACCGTTTGACTCTTCACAGCGCCGTCGGCAGCGGTCGGCTGATGCTTATCGCAAATGCGCTCACGTGTGCAAACTGTGGCGGTGAAATCGACATAATATTCCGTAGCTTTGCGCTGCAGGAAAAAGCGATTTGAGCGCCTGCGTTTTACTCGCAGCACTTTTGAGTGCGACCGTCCGTGCGCCTCCCTTCCAAACGCAAGACGTCTTTCTGAACGTGGTCTTTTATTGTCGAGGTTACCATGACTACGATATGGTGCTTATTGGATTAAGCGATTGCAATTTGCCATGTGAAAAATCATCACGCGGGGCTGGGTGTTTCTTTGGTCTGATATTCTAAAAGGGCTTCTTTCTGTGGGTGGAAGTATGTGGGCATTAATTCCTTTTTCTTCCCGTACACGTGATGATGATGATGATGATGATGACGACGATGATGATGATGATGAAGATAACGACGAGCGTAATGATGACGTGTTGATGACAACGGTTAAGATAATGATTACAATAACAGATGTCGGTTCCCCAATGCATAATTTTGCATGCTGTAATTAGATTCATGCCGTAGCTGGAGAGAAAATTCATTTCAGATCTGATTGTGGGGTTCATTTATTATTTTTATAGCCACCTCAAGTTAACGGGTGATCGCAATTTCCAACCAAATTAGTGAGGTTTCGGCGTGCAGCATGCAGCGCAGCATGTAGCTTCGTCTCACCGAGTGATCTGCGGCGCAATAAATCAAAAAATTCCTTATCTATAATGACCAAACAACCTTTGCAAACCAACAACAGATGGTAACAACACGACAACGAGTATAAAAGGGCCACGCGTCTCTTTTGAGAGCTTTGGCGCAAGGTTCGCGTTGTCAAACGCAGCGATTGTCAGATATGGCAGAAAATGTGTGGTTCTTTGCGTTTAAGAAAGGTGTTCATTATATTCTGAATCATTTGGGTCGAAATAAGCAGACATTCAACTGTAGAAGAAAAGGTTACTATTAATTGTAAAATTTAAAATTTGAACAATCGTGGTCCTACAAAAAGATTTATTTAATACAATTTTAAAGGGGTATGTTTATCTATTTTTTTTTTTTCTTCTAAAATTCCAAACATGCGCACGTTCTCCTTATAAAATATATAGGCACAGTCATAAGTTGAAACTTTTTTTTGGGGGTGTAAATAACTATATAAAACGGCTCCTGCGTTTACTAAAATAATATAAGAAAAAAAAAAATGCCTCATTCAGTCTAAAACTTCTTCAAACTGGTCATCAGCATTTATTCTTCTATTAAATTGGACTCGTACAGAGTGCACGCATAAGAAATGAATTCCCCAACTTTCAAGTAGGAAAAAAATACATCCTCTTCGTCCACCACGTAAGCGCAGCAACGATCGTCAAAACGTTGGAGCTGATAAAACGCGTGACAGACATCAACACGTCTTCCTTCTCGCACTCTTGACAGGGTTCTTGATTATTTCGCCAAACACCTCTGGTGTTACATTCGAGAGGGAAACACTCACCGAGTTTGCAACATGTCCAGTGCTTTAAATGGCAGCGTCCTCATTCTTCGTACGCAGCTTTGAAGATCCGACAATGGCGGGGTGTTGCGAAATTAGGTCTGCTCACGTGAGGCGGAAAAGGAAGGAGGGGACATCACATTTGGCTGTCTTGGCTGTCTTGACTGTTTGACGGCGTCTTCATTTGTTCTACCGAGAAGCACAGATGGCTCGTTCTTCTCGTTCATGTAGCCGCGATCAAAAAAACAAAAAGAAGGATATTCTCTCGTCAAGCTGCTCCAATCTCAACCTTCTGCCTTCACGTGTAAACTGTCACAACATCGTATTAGTTGACAGTTAACTGTCACACCAATAATTGCCAACAACTAATTAATGGTCTTTTATAGTACACGTGTAGTCATAGTTTAACAATACACTCGCGAAGAAGGAAAGTCATTTCATGTATGCGGTGTCAATTGTTGCAAAAAAAAAACAAAGGCAGTCGGGTCAAATATTAGACGGTGAGCGCCTTCGGCTGAACAGTTGGTGGCGCTAACTTTCCACTGACGTGCCACTGACCCGGAGCAGGGGAAGGAGGCGCAACAAGAGGACGCCGTGACGGGCGGCCGCTAAACCTCAAACGGGGGGGGGGGGGGGGGGGGGGGGGGGGAGAGACGCGGGAGTGGCGACGAGGACGTGACATTTGTTCGTTTCATACCGAAGTATAAAACGCACAAATGGAAACTATTCTAACGATCATTCAAAAATGATTGCGGTCAGCTCAAATGTTTGCCATCAGGTTGATTATGTAATGATTGTGGTGGGCCTGTGTTCAAACAACAGACCTTCTTGATGCCTTTGGAAGTGGGATCGTTTAGCATTGTTAATTGTCAGCGTTGCGCTTTTCAAGCTGATCTTCATCGAAGACATACTGAGCAGGTTTTTTTTTTTTTTTTTTTTTTTTTTTTTTTGTCAGTTAAGCAGAAGTGACAAAACGCCTTCGCAGAGAAACTTTCCAAATACCTGCAAAGGAAATGACAAGCAAGCTGTCAAGAGGCATATGGTGACATGAAGCGAATGGATTTAACCTGTATTATTTTTGCTCAATCCCTAGGTCTCTTTGTCCATAGAATTAAAAAGGAGACAAAAGTGAATGAAACCCTTACGAAAACAAACCAGCCCAAACCAGCCGAAGCTCAGTTTTTACAGTTCTTTGATTAACTTAATTACTTAAAAGTTTTCCTGACACTGGAGTCAAATTGGCTCGAATTAGTTTTTGTTAAAAACTCAAATTTCCTTGAGCATTAAGACATGCAGCACAGCTACCGCCCGGTACACTGTGCAAAGTTCACCAACAATAATTGGTATTAATATATAAATAAAGGATGAAATGTTTTAAGGTCGACTGTTGATTGAATTTGAAATTGGTGATCCACACATTGTAGGTGAGGCG